>NC_052532.1:175911482-175933982 GCF_016699485.2 Gallus gallus
TATTACAGGGCAGCACAGCCCTTCTGCAGGAGCTCTGCAGCCCACGCTCCAGGCATGCGGCTGTTTTCCTCTGCAGAAGGGTTCAAATGCAAGCAAGCGGTGCCCAAACATGGGCCAGGGCTGGGTGTCTCTGCCCTGGCTCAGCCCTGGTGCTGACACAGCCTGCTGTGCTGGCACGGGCCCTGGTGTGCTCCCTTTCCTCCCAAGCGTTCCCGTTGAGAAGGAAAGGACAGGGAGGAGCTGAGCTCATTGCATCTGGTCCACCTCTGCCACGAAGCAAAGCCCTGCAGACCCCTTCACTGCCAGTGCTTTCATAGATATCACACCTGCTTGGGATGCTTCTGCACTTGGCCGGATCCTCCAGCTCACTCTCCAGCTTCCCAATTCCCACTGTATTTCTGAGTCGTTTGTGATGGCTGTGGCTGCTTACTGAGGCACCTGCCTCCCATGGGTGCTGGTGGATGAAGCCAGGCTGAGGGCTCTTGGGAAGGTGATGTGCCACCGGAGGGCATGCAGTTGGCAGCAGCCCCGCCGCAGCCTCCCCCTCTTGCAGTGCTGCTGCTGGAGCAAGGCAGAAGGCAGTGAGTGTCAGGCCAAGCAGCAGGGGAACCACATGCACGGGCTTCCTGCTCCACGGCCAGGCTGCCCAGTGATGACTCAGCCCTGCAGTACACTGCGAGGGAGGCACTGAGCTTCTTTCCTCTGTCTGTGTGCGCACTGAGCTCCCAGGTACACCTGGGTGTAGAGGAGCTGAGGTTTGGGACAGCACGAGGTGGAGGATAAGAAGTGGGGAAGGGCAGAGAGCGGGGGAAGCTGCAGCTGCACATGCATCCCACTTTGCTGCCCCATTCCTCATGCTCGCAGCCAATGCGGTGTGTGGGCACACGGCTGCGCCAGGTGCTGGAAGCCCCGGGGAGGGATGAGCTATGGCTGAATGAAAGTCAATGATATCCATTGCTTCCAAGAAGAGAGATGCAGAGCTTTCCACATTTCGTTGTCCTCCGTAGGTATTAAAAGAGACCATTGTTGTAGATCTGTCAGCAGCCATACCCAGTGGTATTCCTGCTCACAGGGCAAGCAATGTGCATAGCCCCAAATGCAGCACTCGGCTCCCAACCATTGCCCAATGCCACGCCAGTGGCTGTGGGAGGGGGGCACCCTCCAAAGCACCACAGCCCTCCTGAGCACTGTGTCCCCTCTCAGCCACCCTCTGCCACATCCATGGCAGCAGCAGTGAGCACAGCACGGGAGGCAGCAGCGGAAAAACTTTCACACTTTGTGTTAAATCGCCAATTTCGGGTTTGATTTATGGGCATCATTATTCATCTGTGACGGCAGCAACCCACGCGGGGCAATGGCTGAAGGAGCTGAGTACTGCTGAGAAGGAAATAACAACACCCGAACCTTCCATCTCCTACCTCTTGCCTATTCAGTGTGGTGCCGGGGCTGCCATACATTTACTTCTGCATGGTCCCAGAGCTGTCCGGACTGAATTAACACCATAGAATCATATCATAGAATGGCCTGGGTTGAAAAGGAGCACAATGATCATCGAGTTTCAACCCCCTGCTACGTGCAGGGTCACCAACCACCAGACCAGGCTGCCCAGAGCCACATCCAGCCTGACCATGTATATATCTGTATATATATATACATATATATAGGTGCATTTGTAAGAAAGATGGATAGGAAAAAAGGAAGTGCCAAAGCCATCAGCTACGTCAATTCTTTAAAGAAAAAGATTTTATTCATTACAACTAAATCATGTAGAGCTGGTTCTACTTTCACTTGCAGAAATACTTTGGCCTCGTGGTCAGGTGGAGCAAACTCAGCACAGTTCAGAAAGTCTCCATCGTTACAGCAGAGCACGGAGAAAACTGAAACCAAACGCGTTGTGCCGGGAAAAGGACGGGCACATCTCTGCTGCCACATCCACTGCTCACCCAGCAAGATGCCCCCATTGGGATCTTAGTAGAAAACCCCATCTCTCGGCATGAAGGATCGCCTGTTGGCAGCTGGATCTATTCTCATAGGGGCTCCCTGAGTGCCGCTTCGGTGTAGCCAACACAGAAGGCGTTTGGAAACAGATCCAGGGGGTGCTTCTAGTGGCAGGCTGATGTGAAACTAATGGCGAGGAGTAGTGCTGAGGTTTAAAATGGTATCTTGGTCCCCACAGGGTCTGGGCAGCGTTACTTGGGTTGCTCCTCTGGGTTTGGTTCTTCGGCAGAGCAGCTTTATTGGAAGTTCGCTCGTAGAATCGTTAGCAAAGCTCTCACTCGTTGACGGCGTTTGGGTGACTGAAGAGATCCAGGCCTGGTGCTGCACAACGTGCAAGGAAAAAGGCCAGGAACGTGTTTGTGAGCACGTATTAATGCCCCCAAGCAAAGAAAGGGAGCAGAACGACACCTTACAGGCAAACGCTTCACGCAAGATGGGAAAAGAAACTGCTAAGAGCCGCCTTCCTCCCGTCCAATTCGATTTCCAGCGCTGGTTTGGGAACCGTTCGTTTCGCGTCTACGAAATCCCGCTGTCGGCACAGCTTTTCCTCAGCGAACGAGAGAGAAACGCCACCTTTCCCCGCTCCAAACCGCTTTTCTCGGGCTTCAGAAGGAACCCCGAACAGCCGCGGCCCCGAACCGCTCCGGGCCGTAACGCGTTGGCCGCAGAGAAAACAAAACCGCGCAGCGCCGGAGTCGCGCAGGGAAGAAAAGGCGCTGTGGGGTTCCTGCCCGACGGCCGGACGTCGGGAAACGGTGGAGAAGGGAAGGAGTTTTTCCTCGGAAGGAAACTATCCCCTCCCGCCGCTGCCTCCGACCTCCGCGGCGAGCCCCGGCCAGGAGAGCGGCCCCGCATCGCCGGGCCCCGACGGCAGTGTGTGCGCCCGGTGTCATCGGGGAGAGAAACCTTCCAAATCCTGCCCGCAGGAAGCTCGGCCTTTTTTATTTCTATTATTATTATTATTATTATTTTCTTCTCTCTTTTTTTTTTTATTCCCCCCTTCCCCCCCTCCGCCCCCCCCCTTTTTTTTTTCCTTTCCCTTTCCCAAAGTCAGAAGAAAAAGAAACAAACCGCGTTGCCGAAGAACCGAGCACCAGTCCGATTTCTTTCGGAAGTCCCCTGCGGAACCGATGCCGCGGAGCCCCTCGGAGCGGCGGGGCGACCCGCAGAGCCCCTCGCCCGGCCCCGCTCCCCTTCCTGCGGTGCCCGCTCCGCGCTTCCGGGGCCGCGGCCGCCGTCGGTGTCGGCCACCCGCGATCCGCCTCCCCCGGGGCACCGCGGTCCCGGCCCCGCACACCGCTTCGGCTCGGGGAGCTCCGAGGGGAGAAGCGCCACGGATCCTCCGAGAAAGCGGCCCCGAGCGCTGCCCCGGGGCCCCGAGGGTCCCTCCGCCGTCCGGGAGCGAGGCCGGGGCCGGGCTGGAGGGGTTGCCGGAGGCCGCGGTCACGGCTGCAGATCCTCTTTGCCCTGCAGCTTCCCGGAGGACACGACGCAGTCCTGCTCGGGATCAGCGCTGTTGGCCGTCCCCCGCTTTTTGTCTTCTTCTTTCTTCCATTTCATCCGTCGGTTCTGGAACCAGATCTTGATGTGTCTCTCGGTCAGGTTTAACATGACGGCCAGCTCCACCCGCCTCGGTCGGGAGATGTACTTGTTGAAGAGAAACTCCTTCTCCAGCTCCAGCAGCTGAGCCCTCGTGTAGGCCGTCCGCGTCCTCTTGTTCTCCTCCGGCTCCACCACGTAGGAACCCCCTGCGGAGAGCCACTGTCAGCCCCGGCCGCGGCCGCCCCGTCGGGGAAGCGCGGGGGGCGACGAGAGGGGTGAGAGCCGAACCATCCATCCCCCCCCCCCCCCTCCCCGGCTTCGGGCTGCGCTACGGTGTGCGCGGCTCCCACGGCCGCTGATGGTTCGTTGTGTAAACGTTTGGGCGAAGTGTTCATTGAATCGACGTGGAAATATATCAACCCAGTAAATTAAATCGCCGGAAATGGTAAAAATAATTTATATTTTAAAAAGTAAATAAATAAAAAATTAAAAAAAAAAAAAAAAAGGAAAGGGGGGGGAAAAAAGGAAAGGGAAAAAAAAGGAAAAGAAAAAAAAATTAGAATCAAATCTGACCTCTCCAAGGTAAATGCGTGGAGAAAAAGAGAAAAGGAACCACCCAGGTGTGCACAGGCTCCGTCCCGGCCGCGGGCAGTGGGGATGTGGGATGGGAGCGCAGAGCCCCGCTCGGGGGCAGCCGGATCGGCCGGCTAGGGAAGACCTTTGGTTCCGTGATCCTGGAAACGGCGACAGCGGCGACATCACCGTTCCCAGCACGGCCTCCGCTGTGGCCCGGAGGGGCCGGGAGCCGAGGGAGGCGTCACCGCGCTGTCACCCGCGGCCGGAGCCCCAGGGGGACACCTCGGAGTGGTGGCAGTGCGACCGCCGGGGCGTCGCGATTGAAACAGAGATTGGGTCGGCTGGATGTGGGAAAGGCCGCCTGGCCTTTTGTCCCCGGGACACATCCGTGGGGAAATATAGAGAAATATAGAAAATATACGTAAAATGCGTAAAAGCGTAGGGAAAAAAATAAGTAAAAACGCGGGTTTATCTCTCTTGATCGGTTTGTACGCGTGTGGGCATTAAGGAGTCGCGCTGTTGGGGTAATGTAGTCTGGCAGCACGGGAGGGGAACGCCGCGGTTGGTGTGAAAAATGAATGTTTTGGGTCAGGATTTCAAGCGCTGCCACCGGGCTTTGGCTGCGGGCGCCGCACGGGTGTGAGGGGCACAGCGATGGGAGAGAGGTGATGGGCTCGGGTTGTGCCAGGGGAGGTTCGGGTTGGATCTTAGGAAGCGTTTCCTCTGCAAAACAGGTGAGGCAGCGGCACAGCTGCCCGGGGAGGTGGTGCGGTCACCGTCCCTGGAGGCGTTCAAGAGCCGTCTGGATGTGGCACTGAGGGACGTGGGCAGTGGGCACCGTGGGGTGGGCTGACGGTTGGACCGGGAGATCTTAGACGTCTTTCCCAGCCTTAACCCTTCGGCGTGCGGGGAGCGGTGCGGGTATCCGCAGCTCATCCCCAGGGCCGTGTGCTGCTCAGCGCTGCCCCCGGAGCCCCCCCGGGAGAATCGGAGGAGGATTTGGGGCTTCAGAGGAGAAAAGTTTTGTTTTGTCGAGGTTTTGGTCATTCCTCGGGTATAAGGGAAAAAAAAAATAATACATATATATATATCTTTACACACACACGTATTTTGAGAATGGGACTTCCCAGACTATTTCACAGTAATTTCAGCCCTCCAGTCCCTTTTCAACTGTCTATTTGAACAAAGCCATTAATATAATATTTGCCGTATAGGCGTGACAAAAGCTCGGGACACGATAACATTGTGCAGGCAGAGACAGAAATATTGTTCCGCAGCGGAACTTTCTGCCTCGATAGAGTTTCTTCCCCTCGCTGGCACCTCCGTTTCGTTTGTGCATTGTTCCCCCTGCCCCGGGCTCTGGGTTGGAAAGGTGCGATCCCGACCGAACCGCCGCTGCGGGCTGCGGGGCGCCGGGGGCAGCGGGGGGGTTCCTCGCTGGACTTCGGGGGCTGCCCCGTTCCCGCACGCCGCGGGATGGGGACCCCGCGGGAGCCCCCCGAGCTCTCCGACGGAGAGTCCTTGCCCGCCCCATCCCGATGGAAGGTTCGTCGAGGAAAGGGAATTCGTGGGGATCCGCGCGTGGTTTGGGCACCGCCACCCCTCCCCTGCTGATGTGAACGGGACTTTAACCCGGGCGGGCTCAACCCGACGGCGGGGACCCGGAGGCGGCGGGAGCGGAGGGCTGCGGGGGAGCGGCCGGACTGCTGCGGGACCCCCACGGCCGGAGCCCTTTCGGTCCCTTCCGAAAGGGAGGAGACGGCGGGGCTTACCTGCCCACTGCCCCTTCCAGGCGTGCGACTTGGTGGACTTCATCCAGGCGAAAGGCACCTGCACCCGAGGCTCCTCCATCGCCCCCGGGTCCGCCCCGTCGGCGAAAGGCAGAGCGTCCTGGTGGGGGGGAGGGAGGTGAGGGTGGTGATGGTGGTGGTGATGCAGGTGGGAGACCCCGGCATCCTCGCTGATGGGGGGCACCTCGTAGGGCGAGATGTCCGACGGGCTGCCCTGCTCCAGCGCCCCCAGAGAGCCGGGGTACGGAGCCTGCTGCTGCCGGCCCACGTAGAGGCAGGCGGGGGGGCTGGGGCTGTAATCCTGCGCTCTCTGGAAGGCGCACGGCTCCTTGTAGAGCTGCGCGGAGGCGTAGTACTGCTCCTCGGTGTTCATGGCGGCGGGCCGGGGGGTCCGGCAGCTAGGGGCACATCGGGCTGCTCCCGCCGCCGGGATCCCTCTTTGACAGCTCGCCGCTCCGTCGGGCCCCGCCGCCCTGCCCGGCTCCCGCCGCCTCCCCATAGGCGCCGCACCCCCACGTGAGCCCTCCCGCAGCCCTCCGGGGCGGGGCGGGACCCATAAGAGGCCACCGGGGTGGCCCCGGCCTCACAGAACCGTTTTCCCCCGTTTTCGCCCCGCTGGACAAATACCTCTGACCCCGCTCGGTGAGCCCCGTGATGGAGCTCCGGCGTGCGGGGTGGCCCCAAAACCCACCGCGTGCCCCCCCCTTTTGCACACGGACTGCTCATCCCTTCCAGGGCAGAGAAACATTCGGGGGTGGCAAACGACTTCTGGGGGGCTTGGCTTCGGGGTGAGGTCGGGGCTTCTCGGACGGGGATGTGGAGCGGGGAGTGGGAACTGCGGGGGGACCCCACGCAGCAGAGGAGCGCCATGAGCTCTCCGTGCCCCCTGCCCGAGGGATGCGGCCGTGGGGGACCACAATGCTATCGGCAGAGAGAGCGATAGGCGGCGGATTGTTTGCCGAAAGGGGAAATTTTGGAGCCTTCCCCGCGGTTCGGGCTGCAATGTGTTGACCCTCGGAGATAATGCGCTCCAAGTTGGTGCCGGTTGACTTGGTGACGAGGCTATGGGAGGCGGAGAGCTACCGAAAGGGACAAAGATCATTTCCCTGCCTCCCTGCGCTCGGCCCTCAGGCCGCTTTCTCCGGCTCAGAGGCAGGCAAGCTTTCTCCTTTGACCGGCCTTCCTCCTCCTCCTCTCACCCCCCTCTCCCACAGCTCCGTGCCCGGTTCCGGGCGCTCCGTGCCGGTCTTTGAGCACAGCCGTCGGGGCGCGCACCGGACGCTCCCTCTCCGAGGGCTCGGCCGGCCCGGCCCGGCTCGGTGGAGGTGATCCATCCGTGGGCAGGAGAGGAAGGAGGTTCCCCGGTACCCGGCTCAGAAGCCGGGATCATAAAAGCGCCCAGTCCATTACATGGAAAATGAGTTTCCGCTATGAATGCATTTGGGCCCCCCATCTCTCAGAAAGCACACCGTGCCTTTGATTCAATATTGAGCCATTAAGCAATTGCTTTCCCAAGCCATTTAACAGCAGCCCTTATGGATAAATAAACAAAAAAGGCTGTAAACCAATTATAGTGCGGATTGTGAAAAAGTATTTTATTAGTGGGAATTACTGATAGGCATCGCTGCTCCTCCGGCTCCCCCCCAACCCGGAGCCCTCCCCCACATCCCCTGACATGTTGGGCTGGGGTACGCACCATGCCCGGGACACAGCCCACCCCCACCGAGAGGATGTGTTCCCTGGGAGTGGGCTTGAGGTGTCCTTTGGTCCCTCTGGAGACTTCTCACACACCCTCCCCTCGGCTGGAAGCTGGGGGGTTGGAAGCCCCCGGAGCTCAGTGCTGAATGTGGGGCTCGGCCTGTCTGCCCCATGGGGAATCACCGTGGGGTGGGGATATGTGGCGGGCAGGGCATGACGGAGCCCATCCCGGGTGGGGGTATGGGGCGGCTGGGGGCTCCCCACAGCTCCATCCTCATCCCGATGGGGAGCCCGGCTCCACACTGCTCCCCACAGCATTTACAGCCCCACGTTTTCCACGGGGAACCGGAGAGGACAAACAAACGCGTGGCCATAAAAACCAGAGCAAATTGATTCATCTCCAGGTAGGACCATTACCCGGCGTCTTAATGCTGTCCTCTCTCTATAACGAACATTTCTAAATAGAGTAAACATTTCGCCCCTCCAAAGCAAATGAATTTCGTATAATTTAGAGCTAATTCTCTTTCATTCTGCCTGCGTGAGCAGGCGATAAGGGCATGCTTTGTCGTGCTAACAACAAGGCAGAGAGCTGCAGAGCAGGAACAGGGCCTGTGATGGGGGACCCTGCTTGTGTCTGGGGGGACGAGGCCCAGCAGCAGTGGGAGCCAAACCCACCCCCAGAGCCCATCCTGCCTGCTGCCGTGGGAGAACTGCAACAATTTGTTGCTGAAACTTAAATTCAAGCATCATCTTTAATTCTCCAGCTGGAAGAGCTTTGAGATGTGTAGGCATGATGCAAGGAATTAGAACATGAGGCATTGATCCTGTATAGACACGTGACCTCAAAGGACCAACGACTCTTGAATGCTTGGCACAATGAGCCCAGGGGAGTGCTGCCCAAGGAGGTGGTGGAGTCACCGTCCCTGGAGGTGTTCAAGAATCACAGAATTGCTGGGGTTGGAAGGGACCTCAAGAGGTCACCGAGTCCAACCCCCCAAAAGAAACATGGAGATGTAGCACTGAGGGACACGGTTAATGGACATAGTAGGGATGGGTCAACAGTCGGACTAGATGCTCTAGAAGTCTTTGCTAACCTTAATGTTTCTTATTGATTTTCAGGACTCCTGCACATCTATTGGCATCTCCCAGCAGGAAGCTGCCCAACAGCCCAGGCCCAAGGCTTTGGCAGGCTTGTGTGGTGATGAGGATATTGGCCATCCTGTCTATAAGTAATTGTGCAAATAAAAGATTGCTGGTAAAAGGAGCATATTCATTCCAGCTCATAAGTGTACAACAGCATTTAGTGTCTAACCATTGAAAACTGTGAAAGCAAAAGCAAGGGACATATTGCATACTGGAACAAACCCCAAAGGGATGGTTGGGTTCATCTTCAAGCTCAGTACTTCATGACACTGAGTCTGGACAATGCTCTCAGACATGTGGTCTGATTTTGGGTGGTCATGTGTGGAGCCAAATGTTGGACTTGATGGTCTTTATGGTCCCTTTCCAACTTGAGATATTCTATGATTCCATGACTCTACCTTAGCAGTTGGCTGGACATGTGCTGCAGGCCAGCTGGAGACCCTGGGTTTTACTCCTCTGGGGAGCTTTTTACAGCCTCATGCTGTGCTCATGCTTTCAGCTCTGTGTTGTGTCTGATCCATGAGCACGGCCTCACAACCAATAGCATGGTCACAGCTCATGCTGAGAACCACTCTGGCAGGTCCAAGTCTTTCCTCTGATGGCGCTCCACTCCTCCAAGGTGGTTTTCTACAGTACCCCCATGATCCACTTAGAAGTTAAATCCTTTTTGTGAGTTGGTCATTCCAAGAGATTAATTTAAAGCAATTGAAGGATGACAGCAACTGTAGCGATACTAAGCAGTGCAGGCACGCCGTAATTATCTTCACCACCAGAACAAGAATTCATGCAACCCAGTATCAGTAATGAAAGTTTCAGGTACTCGGCTGTTGCTGTCCTACAATGAGATATGCAATGTAATACTTGGATCGCCATATCAGATTCAAGTATCTTTCAAGGACTTGTTGAGGTTTGATGTCATTCTCTCGCTGGGTGTTTGCCCAGCAAAGAAGAGGTTGTCTGTGCAGTGGAATGGTTTTCCATACAGTACGAAGCCCAAAACTTTTTACAATGCATTGTGAATGTGGTTGAGTGCCCTGGGATCTGGAACGACAAGCTATGTACCTGATGTCGTATCTGTGTGGTTTTAAAATGTCTGCCTTAATATATATACCATCAAAAATGACATTGCACCCTCCTGAAATTCAATGGAATTTTCAAAGCTTTTACCTTAAGTACTTAATTTAGGAGCTTAGTTTGAAAGTCATGTCTGCTTCCTCCCCAGTGATGTCCGACAGACACTGCTGGGATCAGTGAGTTGCAGAACCATCTGGACACGATGATGTTTTTTTCCTTGGAAAACTGGCAGGATCATTTTGTTTGCCTTTCAGTGCAAATAATTGTGAGCCCCCACTCGATTTTCCCCACTCTCCCGCTGTGACCAATGGCAGTTCCTTCGCCCCCCCTCCCTGGTGCCTGACCAGAACAGTGATTTCTCAGTGCCCAATTGCATTTTTTGCAGTTCACTTTTTAACAGGAGAGGTGGCTGGAGCACATTCAGAGCAGCACTGTGAAGCTGTCCCCATGGCAAGGGCCGCAGCGGGAGAAGGAAGAGCTGACAGTGAAACAGCGTTCCCAGGGACTGAATGTTAAACCCCCACACCTTGTATCTAGCAGAAAGGTAACCTTTCACAGGTCTGGTTAATAATCAATAACCATGTGAAAACAAAGCTGTCTTTCCCTTGGAGCACTGATGATAAAAACAAGAGCACAAACTATTCCAGCTGCCTTCAAGCAACACTGGTTCATCAGCTTTTCCTCTTTTTTTCCTTTTTCCATTTGTGAGAAGCTGTTCTGGTCTCTGGGGGGTTCTACATCTACATAGTGCTCCTGCAGCTCTCTCTGTCCAGCACACATAGCTCCTTCATGGCAGATATGGGCCACATCTGAAGTATACCAGTACACATTCACGTAAGCCAGTTTGAATCAGTGCTTGTCCATTAAATATGTAGGATATCTGTCTTACGAAAGGTTGAGAGTAGGAGAGGTCTCTGTCATTTTGACCTCTTCTTCTACATTTCATAATTATTTTTTTTTTCATCATCATGATTGCATTTTCTGATAGAAATACTGCCAGAGAGCAGTAAAACCTCACTGCCATGCAGGAAGAGTTGAACAATTGCTTTGTGAACATTTCTGCTGAATATAAAGCATGTTCACATTGTCTGCTCTGCACAGCTTTGTTTGCCACTTCATGGTTAGAATGCCGGATAGATGTGGGAGTATGTCTACATTAATACCTACATATACATCTACATTGTCATCAACACCAATGTTGACATCAACATTGATATCCACATCTACACTGCTATCAACATCAACACTGATGTTGACCAACACTGACATCTACATCATTTATGTATACACTGATATGTACATCAGTGTTGACATTGGCGTTGACATCTACATGTACATCTACATATGCATCTACTCAGCTTCTACACCCCAAAACAGCTGCTGCTCACATTTCCCCCTTGGACTCCTTGGGTGGGTGCCCTGTTGCAGACCAGGCTGGCAGGGCTCAGCCATGCAGGTGCTGCTCGGGCTGCTGTTGGCTCACCTGGTGGTTCTCACCACAGCCCTCCTTCTTGTTTGTCCACTACAGCTTTGCCAGGCTTCAACCACTGGGGCTGAAATTTTCCGTTCTGTACCTCTGTCTCTCCCCAAACATTCAGGGGCTGAGTCAGCCTCTCCTGGAGGTGGAACAGGTAATGTTTCTGCCCACCCCAGCTGGGCACGTGGGATTGGCAGATAATTTAAACTCAATCCCGTTTATTTCAGTAAGGATTTAAGAAGGGCTTTACATGCTTACCTTCCGCTGAAATGATGCAAGGAGGTAAAAATCAGGGCACGAATGTTGATTTTTCCTTCAGTAAACCAATACAACATCAGCCTTTGAGGAAATCCTTCCTCTGAGCATGGAGTAATAAAATGTGAAGTGAATAAGTCTTGGACTCAGGAGGGAAAACAGAGCGAATACAACACCCTCTCCTCTCCTCTCCTCTCCTCTCCTCTCCTCTCCTCTCCTCTCCTCTCCTCTCCTCTCCTCTCCTCTCCTCTCCTCTCCTCTCCTCTCCTCTCCTCTCCTCTCCTCTCCTCTCCTCTCCTCTCCTCTCCTCTCCTCTCCTCTCCTCTCCTCTCCTCTCCTCTCCTCTCCTCTCCTCTCCTCTCCTCTCCTCTCCTCTCCTCTTTCCCCATACTTTCTCTTTCACCTTATTTCTCTTTTGCTTTCTCTTTTGCTTTCTCCATCTTATTATCTTAAATTGTATTTTCACCTGGTTAATAATTTTCACTTTCTTACATCTACATTTATATGCATTTTTATGGTATTTCCATTCTGTATTTGTGCATTTATGTTACACCTGAAAGGTAATGTCCAGCCCAAGTTTGAAAAGCTGTGATTTAAAAGCACAGTTACATAACATACTTGACAAAAAATCATTGTCTTTTCAGAGCCACAATGAACTGTATACAAAACGGGCACAAATTTGTACATTTCACTGAGAGCTCAGCTAAATTTTCAGTCTCTTATAGATGCATGCAGGTTTTATTGGTCCTTCCCTGAACACTGGAAAGCACATTGTCAGAGCCTGAAATGATTTTATGTACCTAAGCACCACCTGATTTAATGCATCAGCTGACAAGGACATAGGCATTGATTAAATGTCCTGCCTGGGGTGTCCAGGAGGCTGGAGAAGGCTGTCTCCTCCAAATGGTCAGTGGAACTCCCCTCAGCAATCATTAACTCAGCACTTGGTTCAAGCTCTAGGAATAACAGGTGGCTTTGAAGAAGGAGCAGTTGGAACACACTGGGTGAATTCAGCAGACTGCTTGGCGTTGCCCTCTGGGATAGGCAAATGGGAAGAGTCCATGATGGCACTGCACATGTTAGGGGTTCAGCCACAGGACCCCTCCATCCAGGGCTGAGATGGGTGAGCTGGAGAAATGGACAGAGAAGGAGAAGCTCTGGTCTGGTTTCTCTGAGCTCACTTGAGTCTGTGTGTCCTGGCTGACCCCTGACACAGGTGGTGCTGCCCTGCCAGGGTGCGGATTAACGCTCAGCCAGCAGTGAGAGTCCTGCTGGGCTTCAGACTTCAAAATGGGCTTGATGGGCTTCAGCAGAGCATCACCAACCCACGGGTTTGTAGCTAGGCATCATCACGAGGTCTTTTTATTTAAGGTTGCTCTCAGGTGTTACATCTGCAGCGGTTTTTCACGGTCCATAAAACTGGATGGTGTTGCAAAAACCTTGGCGAGAGTAACTTCATCATAGCAACGAGGGAAGGGAGGTAGTGCTTTGCTTTGATAGAGAAGATTTCAGGAGCCCAGAGCCATCAGGACCACACTGCCCTGGGATCAGCTCACCCCTAGGAGGTTCCTCCTCCAGAGCAGACCAAGGGTGAGAAGGTGCCATCCCCAAAACAACCCCAGGGAAGGAATCCAGGTCTCTCATCTCTGGTATCCTATGAAGAGTTCATTCCTCTCACAGTGATTAGGAAAATTCCAATTGAATAAATGGTTTCCACAGAAGAGGAGTTACCAAAATCAGCCTCTTAAGCTAAATGATCCTCTTCGTGAGTCCCAAATGAAATCAACTCTGTTAGTGCTCAACTCATTTGTGCAACAGCAGCGTTAATATGGTCATCTAATTTATTGAGTAGTCAGGTTCTAGTTAGCGGGGCAGGACGGGGTACGAAAGCAATTAGTGGTCTATTTTCTATGTACATTGAAGCAGACGCCCGTATATAAAGGAAGTTCTTCTGGCAGGTGCACCATGCTAAAAAGCTTTCACCTAAAATTATATAGCCTGACAAACAATATAAAGAAGTAGATTGCCCAATAAACAAATAGCATATCAGCCATTTATACCGAACCACACTACTTAGACTCTTCAAGCTTGAAACGGCTGTGTATTTTTCCCCATTATAATGTTATGATGGTCTGTATGTAAATTGGTTCAAATTCGGTTTTGATATTACTGTGCTCTCAAAGCCAGGATGGACTGAGCACTTTTCCCAAGATGAAGCACTATGGGTGGATGTGGAAATGGCTCCCAAGATTCCATTCCTCTCTGGTGCCTCTGCGAGCTGAATGATGGATGGGATATTGAAGGACACCCTGTGTTCTGGAGGAGAGGATGTAGACATTCTCTGTGTCTTTCCCAGAGGATTTGCCCATGCTTTTTTTATTGGGATGAGGTGTCCCTTGTGTGTCTTGCTTGCCTGGTTTCCAACCCATGGGCTTCCGGGATCATGACCAGAGTCTGAGTATAGAATCATAGAATTCTGTGAGTTGGAGAGGACCCTTAAAGATCACGTAGTCCAACTCCCCTGCAATGAACAGGGACACCTGTGGCTAGATTTAGATGCTCAGAGCCCGGTCCGGTCCAACCTAGAATGTCTCTGGAGACAGGGCATCCATTGTGCATCACCCACTGCATTCAGCCACAAGTTTCCCTTCAGGCCTGGATGGTCTTTGCAGAATGTGTTTGTGCTGCAGCCTGGGCTGTGACACACATCTGCTCCTTCAGCCCCTCGTTTAGGCCACTTCCGCCAGGTAACCTTCTGTATTTGTGACAGGGCCAATAACCCTGTGTGTAAGCTGACAACTACTGCACCGCAGGGCTTTAGAGGTGGGAGCAGGGAGAGCAGCTCCCTCCTGACAGCAGCCCTTCCATTGCTGTGCTGTCTGCCACCAGCACTTGGGCAGCTCTTCCCATGCTCTAGGATGCTTTCGACAAATATAACCCTATGCCTGCATGAGCTGCCTAGCACCCAAATATCTGTTCCCAGCTGGGCAATGGAAATTACCACTCAGTGATTACAGATATGCCTCTGCAAAGTGTTTAATGACCAAAGAAGAGCAAAGACTTTACGTGGATGCATGGATTCAATCATGCTTCAAGAAATTTCTAATGCTAGGGACAGTAAGGTGAGGGCTGCAGGTGGTGGGCAGGTGAGTGTTCTCAGCTCTGGCAGTAAGGATGAACACATCAGGGTTGCCCATGGAACTGCCACTGCCAGGGCAGAAGGTGTGGCTGAGTATCTGCAGGTGACAGGGAGGTCACTCTGGAGGTGTTATAGGAAAACAGCCTGTAAAGCAGATTCCTTGCCAAGGAAGGGCTGGAGATTTTTTGGATTGACTCTAAATGAACAACCCTGATTGCTTCGGGAGGCACCATTTGTACAGAAAATGGTAGCTGATCCTGAGACTGTTCTGGGCCACCCATAACATCTATTCCCAGAGTAGGAGGGGGAGCTAAAATACTCCATCCCATGGTCAGTCCCACCCATTGCCAGTCCCTCCCATGGCCAGTCCATTCCATGGCCATCTCCACCCAAGGCCAGACCGTCCCATGCTCAGTCTGATGCCTATTTCAGGTTGGGGCTGATCCCACCAAGGCATGCAGTCACATGTCCCCATGAAGGTCACAGCTTCCCTTGAGAGGGAGAAGAAAACAGCAGAAGATTTAGATACCAGAAGAATCCTCTCTCTAGCCATGAAATATGGACACCATCTGCAGCCTTCTGCTCTCAAGTGTTACATCCAACACTTGCACATAATATTTTATGACAGAAGCATACATACATTTGATGTTTCCCTTGCTCTGTTGCTACAGACCCATCAAGCCCATTAAACCTCATTCTCTTTCAGTCTGTTTTGGGCAGGGCTACGCATGCTGCTTACTCCTGTTTCCTGTCAGTGGGGGATCACAGGAGAGTGAGCCGTATTGACATCCTAACTTCCTTCCCTGTCTTTGCAGAAATGGGTTGGGCTGTGCATGTTGGGTTGCTTTAGTTCTATCATTTTGAAGATGTTTCCTCCCAGAATTATGATGTCCTGGTACAGACACTCCATGTACAGTCAACAGAGAGAGAGAAGCCTTCTGAGATGATTCCTGATGAGTTGCCTGTGTGTCTCCAGCCATGGCAGGGAATCTTTCTAGCTGAGAGGAACGGGCAGTTCTTCATGAAGGGGGAAGCTGTTTGGGCCATGCCATGAGGGAACAGAAGGGATATATTGGCATAGTCATCTTCTCAGTGTCTGAAGTGGAATTCAGCACAGCAGAGTTCTGAAGAGGGGAGGCTGGTAGCCATGCATACCAAGGATGTCAGAGACTTGGCCTGCAAGCCAATTGGAATGAGACCAAAATCTCCTGTCTTTGATTCCAGGAGAACACCAAACCACAAGCTGGATACAATTGGGATTTAATTTATTTTCCTGCCAGGCCATTGCTCCATCTGTTTTCCATGGCATTCCTCCAGAGTATGAGTGACATGCTCAAGCTGGATGGAGTAAGATCTGCACTGACCAATAGAAGGCAGAGGGACAGAGCTCAGGTTCATGTTTGGGATGTTGAAGGCTTTCACCCAGCTGTCCAGAGCTGCAGTGAATTGCTCAGCTCACATCCCTCATCAGCTGCCTGCACAAGTTCAGAGGTTTGTCAGATGTTTGTCAGATGTTTGTCTCCAGCAGAGGTAACAAGAAGGGGATATGGCCTTGGTGGGCACCACAACTGCAAGTGCACTGTCACCAGCAGTTCCCACGGGCACACATGGAGGAGCAGATGGGATGTCTTGGAGACATTCAAGGTCAGTCTGGATATGGTTCTGAGCAACAAGATAGAATTGTATTTGTCCCTGTTCATTGCAGGGAGTTGGACTAGATGGCCTTTTAAGGTCCCTTCTGACTCCAATGATTCTAGGCTTCCATGATTTTTATGCTCATGGTGCTCCAGAATCCTTGCTGGAGAGGCAGAGCAGGGGGTCTCAGTCTGCCTGGCTAGATTTACTAGTAGCCATCTGGGACACCTCTGGTCACTAGTCTGTGCTGTAGAAATGTGTGGTCTTTGCTGTACGAAGTTCAGTCTGCAGATGTTGTCTGTATGAAATCTAAAGAAGAATTTCTTTTTGCTAGGAAAAAAAATAAAGAAGGCACCAGTTCTAACAGCCAGCTCAGTTATTCCATGACACAGCTGATGAAAAACAGGAACAAGTTATACCACCAATTTATGTATGTACAATCACATCACTGATGTTTACATACGTGCGTATGGGCATATACATATATGTGTATATATTATGAAAATAGAGAAACATTAAGAGACGTAACCATAATAATTGAGTACTTACCAGTCTACCTGCCTGTCAGCCCATCTGCTGCTGTGGGTCCAAGAAAATAGGTGTGATACCAACTGTCCATATGAATCTCTTGGGATTCATCTGACCAAAAGACGTGCACAGTCGGGGCTCTACTTCCTTCTTCAGACCCAACAGAGAGAAACAGCCATGAGGGATGCAATTCCTGACATTTTCAGGTGAATGTTGTCTTGAGAGCCAGGACACCTACTTCAGATCCCATTGACACCCAGAGTAACATGGTATGAAATCCCAATTGTTTTCTACTGTGGGTTTTGTTGGATTTATCTCTGTTGTTTCTCTGATAAAGCCGAGAGCCCTTTCTGCCACCTGTGCAAAGAGAAGCAGGCTGGGGGTCAGCATGGCTTCCTGAGGTGAAGTTTCTGGCCCCACATTTCCAGATGAACATCTGCAGTGTGGTGGATGTTCCCCAGCTCCTTCACTGCCCAGGTCAGGCTGCCCAGAGAGCTGTGGGTGCTCCATCCCTGGAGGTGCTCAAGGCCAGGTTGGATGGGCTCTGGGCAGCCTGAGCTGGTGGACAACAGCTCTGCCCACAGCGAGGGATTGGAACTAGATGACCTTGAAGATCACTTCCAACCAGAGCCATTCTATGATTCTACGGTTGTATGAAATACCACATCCAGAAGTAAATGTTTTCTGCTTTATTTTCCTCTGGAATGTCCACATCAAATGCTCTTCTAAGAGAACTGTAGGGGTAACCAATTGAGCTCTTCAGGATAGCCTAGATGCTGGATTTTACAGTTATTCTGTCCTCGTTGATATGGCTGAGGTTCATCATTGGACTTACACGATGACAGATGATAAATCACAGTATCCTCCAATAGGCCACATTTGACACTGGCTACTCCAAACTCCGAGTCATTCCTGAGTTTACGTGGTTGCCAACAATCATGTACCTATAGAAAATTAATAAAGATATGAGCTCTCACTTCTCAACACTGTTCTTTCTTAGTGACTGGCTCCAGTTAAGCATCCCAGGAGCTTTACATACATGAGGATACAGAGACAGGACATCTGTCCTTCAGCCTTTCTGTGCTGTGTGGATGGACACATTTACCCAGAGAACTGCCTTAAGCCTTAAGAGATGAATATTTGTGTTATGAGTAAGATTTGCAGTTTCTCATAAGGCTAAAGGTTAAGAGCAACCTTTCTGGTGAGGGGTAAGTAATTTGATTTGGGGTAGGTCTTAAGAGTTAGTGGTTACCCTAACTGGCCAGGGTTTAGGAAAAGTGACATTCAAGGTCAGGTTGGATGGAGCCATGGACAGTGTGGTCTGGTATTAGATATGGAGGTTGGCAGCCCTGCCTTCAGAAAGGGGAATTGGATCTTGATGATCCTTGAGGTCCCTTCCAACCCAAGCCATTCTATGGCTCTATTGCTCATGCTCAAAGAAATCTGTGGGTAGAGGAATCTGCACAGTAAGGTCATCAGACTATTGGTTACTCCCACTGGACACCTGAAACAATAGCAGTCGTCTCCAGAAGTTTACAGATGCTTCTCCTTTAAAGCACTACAAGTTTGAAGTACAGTAACAAGCTGAGACAACAGAAAACATTACACAGAACTTCTACATCTTGCAGCTCATCCCTGACTGCTACCACACTGTGTCCTTACAAAGAGGGTGTTCATATGCTTGTCTATTCTACAGCCCTCGTCCTTCCCCCAGACCATGAAAAGCATTCAAATGAATCACAAGTCCCTTTAAAAATGTTGAGCTTACTCACAGTAGTAGGATTAAAGGAGTAGTAATGCAAAGGCTTGTTTTAAATCAGTGACAGCCCTCCTGTTAGAGCTCTGACAGAACCACTGATTCACAAAACAGCTGTTATTCCATGTGAGAAAGAGCCATAAATCACCCTACAAATCTTTTCCAGAGCTGGAAATGCAAACATTACATTTTTGTATATTACTATTTTATGACCAGTAGTACAGTGAAGGCTTCTTCAACAGTGTCCTGTTGCTCTCAGTGCTGTACAAGTCCAAAGGTTGAGGATTATAAATGGGGCAAATTTTACAGGAAAGGCATTGTCTTTAAACTTCCTCAGTGGAAACCTTGAGAAGAAACGGGCAAGATTTCCTGAACATGAGCCCTTCTTCACATTTCTGTGCCAGATTTGAAAAGTCTTTTGGTGCCTCAAAGCTCTGCTATTTCCCCAGTGGCAGAACGTGCCACTGATCTCTCGGCATTTGAATATGGGCCCAAGTCCACTCACAGTCTCCTGTCCACCTCAAGCCCAAACTATTTGGAGTAGATCATAGACTTGTATAATAATCAGGGCAGGAAAAGACCTCTAAGATCAGTGAGTCCAACCCCAACCCATCCCCACCATGCCCACTCACCACGTCCCTCAGTGCCACGTCTCCGTGGTTCTTGGTCACCTCCAGGGACAGTGACTCCACCACCTCCTGGGCAGTGTGTTCCAGTGCCTCATCACTCTTTCTGAGAAGAATTTTTTGCCAATATCCAATTTGAAGCTCTGTTGGTTCGCTTTAAGGCCATTATCTCTTGTCCTGATGATAAACCTGTAGCAGTCATGAATTCAAGCTGAGACTCAGAGCATGATAAGGAAAAGGCTCAAACTCAGGTCGTTTCTCTGCATGGACCTAGGAGCATTTGTGTCTGCAACACAGACCCACCTCAGGAGCACCAAAGGATGGCGGAGCTGTTCAGTGCCTGCATTCAGTGTGCTCCTGGTGTCAGCCCGTAAACCACAGAATCACACAATCATAGAACCGTTAAGGTTAGAAAAGGTCTCTAACATCATCACCAGGTCCAACCATTCACCTAGCACTGATACTGCCCACTAAACCATGTCCCTAAACACCACAGCTCAAATCAGGCTCCTGGCTCGGCTCTGGCCAGTGCTCCACCTGCTCATGTAGACCTATCAAGAGGGACTCAGTGGTACTGCAGTACAACCCCAGATGCTCGAAGATGTTTTTTCCTTCCATAGTCATCTGGATGCCACTCTAGCATTGTTGTACTGTAAATCTGGAAGCATCACAATCATAATTATCTCACACCTGTCGCGGTTGTTATCACTGCCGTGGGAGGCTCGACTGAAGTGGGCATTAGCCGTACTGCTACTTGGTAGTAAATATTAAACGATGGATATTATGACTGGTAGTATTATGTATCTGTTGAATTTAACCTCCTCGCCTGTTTCCTTTGGACCTTAAACATACTTTATTATATCAAATAGCAATTAACATTCCTCAGGGGTGAAGGTAGCTGTGCGGCGTGTTTGCTGAGGCGGCCAGCTGTCGCCACTTGGCAAGCAACTTTTATCATATGCTGGTTGAATTTAACATATATCAGCATTTATCAGCCCAGACTTTGTCAGTTTTATAAACGAAAACCGAAGGACAATAAATCATTTGGTGCCCAGGTGATACTGCATACATCTGAGAGCATATTTACCAGGCCAGGTGGATTCAACCAACAAAAAGCATCTAAGGTTTTGCTATCTGATCCAATGGAACATAGTCTCCGATGGGGTTTTTTGGTGAAAAGCTTTGGTAGATCTTTGTGGAATGGTCCCATTTCTTTCCTTCTATTCTGCTGCTCACCACTACCTGAGCACTTCTGCTGATTTCAGATGGAGTGTGATTGGCTCAGCAGCAATAGCATCATCAGCATCTCCTCTTTGGGAGGGATGGAACTGGGAGGACACACACCGCAGTGGGACATGCGCCCATTCTTGGACGCCTTAAATATAAAGTCTTGTTCCATTAACGCACCATCATGCTTTTCTGTGGTCTCAACAGGCATTCTCTGAATCTTCCAGTGTTAACCAGGACCCCATGTGTGACATCTGCACCCCTACACCACACAGGTTAGGATCTGTCCTCTGACCATGGGAGCGCATGACACAGTGCTGCCCACATCCACACAACCACACCACATTGCACCAGGTTTGTACCTGTTGGCACCTGTCTTCTCTTCCTTGTCTTGTTCAAAGCTGAAGTTATTAGTTCCCAAATGTCCCCTCCATGGGCGGATCTGAGGTGCTTAATGGCAAGCAACCACTCATCATTCATTCTCCTTACAGCCACGTGGGAGGTGACAGCACAAGGAGACTTCTGCTCACAGAAAGTAGAAGTTTCTGCCTTGTGCTGCTGCTGAAAGTCAGCTTGCTACAGCTGCCTCAGTGAAGAAGAAACCAGGGGATGCTGCTATGTGTCAAACAAGGGTGTTTCGGTGAGGAGAAGGCTCTGCAGCTGGGCCCAGGAGTGGGGATGTGGGTAGCACTGACGGCTGGCTGCAGGAACATGGAACAGAGGGGCTTGCCCAAAGGAGGAAGAGGCTGAAGCCCACGTAGGACAGCTGCCGCTCCATATCCCAGCTGCTGCCACTTCTCAAAGTCCACCTGTACCTGTCCTGCCCCAGGACATCACACATCCTAACCCACTGTGGTCACTACTGAAACCTTTGTTCTGATCTGGAGGAAAGGAGATGCAGGAAGTGCCTTTTATGCCCACGAGCAGACAACAGGTGCTCCTACACCCTACTGAGGTCTGCTCCCCACTCCACGGTTCCTGCATCAGAGCTGTGCCCTGCATCACTCTCTCACCATCACAACACCATCACAGTACCAAGTGGTACCGGTTTGGCTTTGCTTGGTCTTTGCAATGCTGTAGAATGATAGAATCTTTTGAGTGGGAAGGGACACTTAAAAGTCCTCTGCTCCAACCCCCCTGCAATGA
Organism: Gallus gallus; assembly: GCF_016699485.2. Taxonomy (NCBI): domain Eukaryota; kingdom Metazoa; phylum Chordata; class Aves; order Galliformes; family Phasianidae; genus Gallus; species Gallus gallus. The sequence continues at coordinate 175,933,093 of NC_052532.1, forward strand.
GCAGGGACACCTGCAGCTCCATCAGGTTGCTCAGAGCCCCATCCATGACCGTGAGTGCTTCCAAGGAAGGCTCATCCACCAGCTCTATGGGCAACCTGTGCCATTGCCTCACCACCCTGACTGTAAAAAAACTTCTTCCTTATCCAGTCTAAATGTCCCCTCTTTCAGTTTGAAGCTGTTTTGCCTTGTCCAACCCCAACAAACTCTGCTGAAGGGTCTGACCCCTCACTATCACTCCCCTCCCCTGATGCTGCTGCATCACCGTTGCCATTTCACAGAAATTTCTAATCTAAACAGTCTAAACGTGTTACTGCCCGCCTCTGGTCCACTGGACGAGAAAGAAGAAACTAAATGTGTTCTGAGAGAGCGCGTCATTCGGGTGACGAGGGAGCTCCGCTTGCCTGATGCGGATGGCGGCTGCGCTGACATCCCCTTTCCAGACGCGTTCCTCCTTCCCACCGCCGCCGCCCGCGAAGGCCGCCAGGGGGCGCTGCGGCCCCACGGTAGGAGCGCTGCGCGGGGCCGCCGCCCGACGGGGCGGGCCGGGATGGGCAGCGCTGAGGCCGCGCGCTGCCGTCGGAGCTCGGGCACGGTCCCGCTTATGGGGTGCTCCGGCCGCCGTCCGGTAGGGAGCAGCTGAGGAAAGGCCCGGCGCCGCCAGCCCCGCCGTCGGGGACCGGTTGGCTGTCTGCGCGCTGCCGCCGCCGGTTCGCAGTCTGCGTGTTGTCTTTTCAGGGCTGCGTGCCCCGTCTCTGTCCTGCCGAGAGGGGTGTGAGGACATCCCGGCCCTTTTCCCAAGGAACTCCCAAGGAGGGGGAACGCGTCCATAGCCTCCGCCGCCGGGCAGCCCGAGCGGTGGGTAGCGCCCTTGCCTGGGCACAGCCCTCGGG